>NC_057807.1:363864650-363874202 GCF_018294505.1 Triticum aestivum
AATAGGCGATAAACCTGGACTAGAGACTTGAGTGTTTAGGTAGGTCGTGGTCTACACCCACGTCGGCTTTCGCTTGAAGTCTGCCGAGCACATGTCGTGTGCAGACGCTAAGTGGTGGAAACATGTATGAAGAAGTACACCCCTGCAGGGTTATCATCATCTATTCGAATAGCCGTGTCCGCGGTAAAGGACTTCTGGGTTGCTTATATCAGTTCATAGACAAGTGAAAGTGGATACTCTAAAATACGCAAGATAAGCGTGAGTGCTATGGATGGCGTTCTCGTAGGGAGACGGAAGCGGATCCATAGTGGTGTATTGATATGGTGAATATGTGGACTCGTGTGCGCCACCTCAAAAGAGTCGCTTGCAGTCGTAGTTTAGGATAGCCACCGAGTCAAAGCTGGCTTGCTGCAGTTAAACCCCACCATCCCCTTGTTGAAAATGATGCATATGTAGTTAGTTCTGATGTAAGTCTTGCTGGGTACATTTGTACTCACGTTTGCCTATTTTATGTTTTTGCAGAGAGACTTCAGTCTCACTAGTAGTTCCACGTGGACTTCGACGTTTAGCTTGTTACCTCAGCTACGATCTTGTGCCCTCGGCGGGATCTGATAGATAGTCAGGCTTCTCAGCCTTTTTCATTTATAGATGTCTGTACCCAGACATGATAGCTTCCGCTTGTGCTTTGACTTGTATGCTCTGAATGTTGGGTCGTGAGACCCCTGTTTGTAATATCTCGCTCCTCGGAGCCTATTGATTAAATTACTTGAGTCGTAGAGTCATGTTGTGATGCCATGTTGTGTTTGCACATATCGAGCATATTGTGTGTATGTTATTGAAATGCTTGGTATGTGTGGGATCTGACTATCTAGTTGTTTATCTTTAGTAGCCTCTCTTATCGGGAAATGTCTCCTAGTGTTTCCACCGAGCCATGGTAGCTTGCTACTGCTCCGGAACACTTAGGCTGGCCGGCATGTGTCCTTCTTCGTCCCTGTGTCTGTCCCTTCGGGGAAATGTCACGCGATGAATACCGGAGTCCTATTAGCCCGCTACAGCCCGGTTCACCGGAGTCCTGCTAGCCCAGTGCTACAGCCTGGATTCACTCGCTGATGACCGACACGTTCGATGCTGGGTCATGGATGCCTGTCCCTGTAAGTTTGTGCCACTTTGGGTTTACGACTAGCCATGTCAGCCCGGGCTCCTTATCATATAGATGCTAGCGACACTGTCATATACGTGTGCCAAAAGGCGCAAACGGTCCCGGGTAAAGGTAGGGCGACACCCGTGGGAATACCGTGCGTGAGGCTGCAAAGTGATATGAGGTGTTACATGCTAGATCGATGTGGCATTGAGTCGGGGTCCTGACAGCGTTGGTATCAGAGCTTGACTGCCTGTAGGATTACCAAGCCAAACTGGTCGATGTTGAGTCTAGAAATTCTTTAGTTATATGTAGGGGAATTGATTGTGGGATGGAACGTAAGGCTCTTTTTACTCCTTATACCTCATGGCCTTCTGATCTGAGTCATCATCTTCTCTTCTACGGGGATTAAGAACTAGGCTATCTCTTCTTTCTATTAGGATCACGTGTTACTAATCAGTGGACTTATAAGATTGTTGGATTTAAGTCTCAGTTCAGTTCCTACTACTTCCGTATGTTAATTGTTGATCTCGAAACCTTGATATTGTGCTTCTGAGTGGTTATGCCACCATTTTTGTGAATGTCTCAAATCTTTTCTGAGCATTTACAGCCGTTATGCTATCCGAGTCATCCCAGGTTTCTAAGTAGTCTGATGCAATTGCAAATCCTTTCTTCCCGTTTCAATGTTCCCATGGGCCAGATTAACCACACTAATCAGTGAGTTGAGGTACTCCGTTACCTTGACATATATGTTGGAGATATTATTATGACCCTAGGTGTCTTAGGGGATCATCTAGTAATTTAGCCATGATTTGTGTTCCCAGTGTGATGATTCTGGCCATCATTCTCGAAAGCATCCCGTGATGCTACTTAGTAATAGGTATTCTGTTCCTGGGTTCTTGAACCCGAGATTCACTCTACCTACTTCATGTTGATAGTAATTGCTAGTGCCTTTAGGATATTAGTAACCTTTGCGATAGTCCTTGAAGTCCGTGGTATCTTCTTCTTCCAAATACCATGAACTACTTATGGCAGAAGTTCCTCGTTGAACTGAAATATCACAACAGGATTATTCTTGATGAGTTCTCCATTATATATTGTGGCTCTGCCAGTTCTACCTTTCTGCATGGGTTATCCGGAAAAAATATGTTGAACTTCGTTCGACATGCTAATCCATGCATCCACAACTCAGAAAATCATATGTTCTTTTGAGTTGACCCATCTTAGTTGTTTCCGACCCTCGCCTATCAATTGATAGTCAAGAGTATGCGTGCATTCGTTCGTCGATGCCTATTACCCTTGTGGTCCGCCAAGCCATTCTATTTTAGAATGAATAGGAGAAACAAACTCCAGTACCTCATCCATA
Organism: Triticum aestivum; assembly: GCF_018294505.1. Taxonomy (NCBI): domain Eukaryota; kingdom Viridiplantae; phylum Streptophyta; class Magnoliopsida; order Poales; family Poaceae; genus Triticum; species Triticum aestivum. Next base: position 363,867,155 of record NC_057807.1, read on the forward strand.
TCTAGGATTGGGTCAAAGTAGTTGTATTCCGCAGATCAAATGCCAATCCAGCTTTTGGTTCTGTTCTACCTTGGAGTATTACCCCCTTTATGTCAGAATTGTCATGAGAACTGCACCAACTTTCATGAATTTTGACGTAGTAATACTTCTCACCATCATTAGTCATTCCTCGGCCATCGTGTTGATGCAACCGGAATACCGACAAATGAATTGTGATGTGTGAAATCAATACTCCCAGCAACCTCGTTGCTTGGTAGTTAAGGGACAATAATTTCATTCTTAGCGTGTTGGTTTTTGAATCATCCTTCTAAGACTGATCGTGCTACCTAGTCCTTATTTCGGTGCACCCTTCGATTGATGAGTTAGGATCTTGTCAAGTCCTCACTCATTTGATCATATCGTCTTGCCCTCAAAAGCGAGATTGTTCTCAAGCTTAGTAACATACCGGTGGTTCGTGATTTTCCGAATATCTTCTTGGAAGTATTACCAGGTTGTCACCTGACTGCTATGTTGAGCTCGTGATCAAGTCGGGTTCTTGTGAACCACCCTTTCTCCAAGAATCTGTGATGGATATCCCGGAGCTAGTTGGTTAAGCTAGACAACAACGGCGGTAAGTGGTGAGAGCGTGTGTGAAGAAGTATACCCCTGCAGGGTTAACATCATCTATTCGAATAGCCGTGTCCGCGGAAAAGGACTTCTGGGTTGCTTATATCAGTTCATAGACAAGTGAAAGTGGATACTCTAAAATACGCAAGATAAGCGTGAGTGCTATGGATGGCGTTCTCGTAGGGAGACGGGAGCGGATCCATAGTGGTGTATTGATATGGTGAATATGTGGACTCGTGTGCGCCACCTCAAAAGAGTTACTCGCAGTCGTAGTTTAGGATAGCCACCGAGTCAAAGCTGGCTTGCTGCAGTTAAACCCCACCACCCCTTTGTTGATAATGATGCATATGTAGTTAGTTCTGATGTAAGTCTTGCTGGGTACATTTGTACTCACGTTTGCCTATTTTATGTTTTGTGCAGAGAGACTTCAGTCTCACTAGTAGTTCCGCGTGGACTTCGACGTTTAGCTTGTTACCTCAGCTACGATCTTGTGCCCTCGGCAGGATCTGATAAATAGTCAGGCTTCTCAGCCCTTTTCATTTATAGATGTCTGTACTCAGACATGATAGCTTCCGCTTGTGCTTTGACTTGTATGCTCTGATTGTTGGGTCATGAGACCCCTGTTTGTAATATCTCGCTCCTCGGAGCCTATTGAATAAATACTTGAGTTGTAGAGTCATGTTGTGATGCCATGTTGTATTTGCACATATCGAGCATATTGTGTGTATGTTATTGAAATGCTTGGTATGTGTGGGATCTGACAACCTAGTTGTTTATCCTTAGTAGCCTCTCTTACCGGGAAATGTCTCCTAGTGTTTCCACCGAGCCATGGTAGCTTGCTACTGCTCCGGAACACTTAGGCTGGCCGACATGTGTCCTTCTTCGTTCCTGTGTCTGTCCCTTCGGGGAAATGTCACGCGATGAATACCGGAGTCCTGTTAGCCCGCTACAGCCCGGTTCACCGGAGTCCTGCTAGCCCAGTGCTACAGCCTGGATTCACTCGCTGATGACCGACACGTTCGATGCTGGGTCATGGATGCCTGTCCCTGTAAGTCTGTGCCACTTTGGGTTTACGACTAGCCATGTCAGCCCGGGCTCCTTATCATATGGATGCTAGCGACACTGTCATATACGTGTGCCAAAAGGCGCAAACGGTCCCGGGCTAAGGTAAGGCGACACCCGTGGGAATACCGTGCGTGAGGCCGCAAAGTGATATGAGGTGTTACATGCTAGATCGATGTGGCATTGAGTCGGGGTCCTGACAGCGTTGGTATCAGAGCTTGACTGCCTGTAGGATTACCAAGCCAAACTAGTCGAAGTTGAGTTTAGAAATTCTTTAGTTATATAAGGGAATTGATTGTGGGATGGAACGTAAGGCTCTTTTTACTCCTTATACCTCATGCCCTTCTGATCTGAGTCATCTTATCTTTCCTGCGGGGATTAAGAACTAGGCTATCTCTTCTTTCTATTAGGATCACGTGTTACTAATCAGTAGATTTATAAGATTGTTGGATTTAAGTCTCAGTTCAGTTCCTACTACTTCCGTATGTTAATTGTTGATCTCGGAACCTTGATATTGTGCTTCTGAGTGGCTATGCCACCATTTTTGTGAATGTCTCAAATCTCTTCTGAGCATTTACAGCCGTTATGCTGTCCGAGTCATCCCAGGTTTCTAAATAGTTGGAAGCAATTTGCAAATTCTTTCCTCCCGTTTCGATGTTCCTTTGGGCCAGATTAACCACACTAATCGGTGAGTTGAGGTACTTGATTGCCTTGACATATATGTTGGAGCTGGTATTATGACCCTAGGTGTCTTAGGGGATCATCTAGTAATTTAGTCATGATTTGTGTCCCAGTGTGATGATTCTGACCTTTACTCTCGAAAGCATCCCGTGATGCTACTTAGTAATAGGTATTCTATTCCTGGGTTCTTGAACCCGAGATTCACTCTACCTACTTCATGTTGATAGTAATTGCTAGTTCCTTTAGGATATTAGTAACCTTTGCGATAGTCCTTGAAGTCCGTGGTATCTTCTTCTTCCAAATACCATGAACTACTTATGGCAGATGTTTATTGGATCAAAAGATCACAATTAGAGTACTCTTGAGGAGTTCTCCATTCATAAATCGTGACTCTGCCAGTTCTACCTTTCTGCATGGGTTATCCGGAAGAAACATGTTGAACTTGGTTCGACATACTAATCTATGCATCCACAACTCAGAAAGTTATATGTTCCTTTGAGTTGTCTCTCTTTAGTTGCATTTTGACCCTCGTCTATCAATTGATAGTCAAGAGTATGCGTGCGTTCATTCATCGATGCCTATGACTCTTGTGGTCTGTCAAGCCATTCCATTCCAGGATGACTAGGAGAAACAAACTCCAGTACCTCTTCCATATCTAGGATTGGGTCAAAAAGTTGTGCTCCACAAAACAAATTGCTAATCCAGCTTTTGTTCTGCTCTATCTTGGAGTATTACCATCTTTATATCGGGATGTTATAGGAATTGCACACCATCCTATGCACTCTTGGTACAGTGATACTTCTTGCCATCATTGTTCATTCCTCGGTTCCTGTATTATTGTAACCGGAATGCCGACAAGTGAATCGTGATGTGTGAAATCAATACTCCTAGCAACCTTGTTGCATGGTAGCTAAAGGACAATAATTTCATTCTTAGCGTGTTGTTTATTGAATCATCATTCTAAGATTGATCGTGCTACCTAGTCCTTATTTCCTGGTGCACTCTTTGATTGATGAGTTAGGATTTTGTCAAGTCCTCGCTCATTTGATCATATCATCTTGCCCTGAAAAGCAAGATTGTTCTCGAGCTTAGTAACATATCGGTGGTTCATGATTTCCGAAGATCTTCTCGGAAGTATTACCAGGTCGTCACCTGACCGTTATGTTGAGCCCGTGATCAAGTTGGTTTCTTGTGAACCACCTTCTCTCCAAGAATCGGTGTTAGATATCCCTGAGCTAGTTGGTTAAGCTAGACAACAACTTGGAGAGTTGGAAGATAAAAGCTTGTCTGACTTAGTTCGTTCCAAAGGGATATTCTTGTGTAGTGTGTGTTGAAGAAAGATGATATCTTCATCGATTGGTCCCTGTGATCAGTTGCTGGACCTATTGTCTTATCAATCCTTTGATTTGAGTGTGGGCTATCGTCAAATCAAATCAGTACCAACGATGCTCGTAATGTTGTCTTACTCGTGGTTGATCCCTCGAGCATACACCCCTACATCTTTGGTCTGACCAATGCTATCACTTGTTCACTTAACTATGGAATTCCTTTAAAAAGGAAACCCGGATGAATTGTTGTTGAGCCCATTGACAACATCCTTATTCCCTCCATGATTTTGTTGAACATTAAGTTAGTGTTGGAAACTTTTGAAAGCATTTCTTCATGCTAGTTCATGGAGCAAATGTTCGGATGTAAGAAGTGACTTCCTCCAGTCCATGTGCATTTGATGCAAGTTGCCGCCGTGGATTCGAGAAAGTCAATGTTGTTTCCTTTGGAATCATCCCAAATCAGTCATGCATACGTGCGAAGTATTCTGTGGGTCGGAGACTTGCAACCTCCATTCTATATGGGTCCCTAGCACACCAAGCCACTGATTGATTTGTTCAAGATTAATAAGTTTTAAGTGCTAGTCCCGAAGGTACCAGATGGATTTGTACAAAAATTCGATATCCTCGCTGATGGTTCCCCCTCCTGAACTCGGTAGTGTTTTATTATAAGACTACTTTGTGGTCATGCTTGTCTTGGACAACGTGTTCACATGTTTGTAGCAGAACCAGCTCATGTTTTGGAGCTTGCTATCGTAGTTCATTTCCCGAGAATCTCGCAACGTCATCTCGTTGAATTGTTTTGCAAACTTTCATTTTTCTTCCTAGACTCGATGAGTCTGGATTATCCTGACACCAACCAGATCTGAATCTCAGGCAGATATGATGGTTTGGAACATTTCCCAAGAACTATAATATTGGTCCCTTGATAACCGGTAAAGTGGATGTCGTGGCCAGCACCACCCAGCCGAAGGACCTATTATTGTGGTATCTTGATTGAAGCAGTTGGCCACCTTCCCATAAGGACTTCGTAGGATTTACTTCCTAGTTGTGCGTTATGCGTATTGTGTTCCCGAAGTCCGACCTTTTACTTGATGTTCTAGTTATCAAACCATATCTATGAATGGGATACACTAGCACGTCAAGGAGAACATTAGAAGCGGAGTGCTAAATGTCTCTCGGTCGATCATCCAGATTTTGTTTCCTTGGCCTCGCTAAGGTGAAATCTGAGAAAGTGTTATCTTCCTTTGCATCTGCATCCTCCATCACCATTCATCATGGTAGTAAGTTGTGCTACCGGACCCTTGACACGGATGTTGGTAAAACCTTGATGAATGTGGAAATGCTTAAGTTCTTGAGAGCACGCACAAGCGCTACGTCTTATCATCGGCACTAGCTGGGATTGCCCCAGATTCTTCGGTTATGCTATAACCACTCCAACAGTGAATTCACTCTCTATTGTTGGGTTCTTCCCCAGTTACCAGAATCATTCCCAGCATTTGCATTTTGTTCCAAGCTTGCACCGCCAATGTGCCATTCTACCATGGGTCTCTTCCATTTTCGGTGATAAGCAAAATTCATTCATTACGTTGTTTTCAACAAGGTAATCCACATCATCCAAATCCGAGTATGCCATTCTACCGACCCCCTCCAAATGATCGCTTGTGATTACCTTAGGCTGGTATAAAGAGTTCCAATGATCTCTGAATCAAAAGTAATTCTTTTTGCCACTTAAGATAATAATCTACGAATCACCCTCCTCCAGGATGTTTCGTCGTGGTATCATGGCAACTCAACTCCTCGCTACGTTGACAATCGTTTACCACCTTCTTAAGTGTGGAATTGTTGTCCACCTAGTGAACCTTCGTCATCCGTCTCTTTCCACCCCTCTTGATGTGTAACTCGTGTCTCAACCCGAGAGATGGTCCTATGTCTCATTCCGTGAGTTGTTCGATCTTCGAGAAGACCGATCCTTCTAGAGTTTTCCTTTCCTCTTCTTGTCATGATTAGCTGGAGTTCTCAGAGCAAGACGACAAGACAATAATGGTGATCGAATCAACGTTCATTTGAAGTGCAACCTGGATCGTGAAGATTGTACTAGTTTGCGTTACCCCTTCACCCTACCCTACGCTTGAATCTCGAGACGAGATTCTTGTTTAGTGGGGGTGAGTTGTCACATCCCTAGCTTCTGGTAATGCTCTAGGCTAGCTTCATGTGTGCATCATGTTTAAATTCTGAAACTTGAATTGAGGAATATTGGAAGCCTCAAAAACCTTAAATAAAAGAGGGGCAAAAACCCTAGAAATCTCATTCATTGCTCCAAAATGCTCTTCTTAAATGTTTGATAATTTTTGGTAAGGGTTCTGGTCCCAACCAAAATATTGAACATTTTTAAGGATTTATTTTTGGGACTTTGGATTTAATTCATTAGCTATTTGAATTTGAATTATATTCATATAATTAGAATATAATTTCAAATACCCCCGAAATATTTATAAGCTTTTGGAAAAGTCCATCTAGCAATATAAAATATTCAGAGGAGTTTTGGGCATTGTTTGAATTATTATTTTTTAATTCAAAACAGTGGCAAAAGTTTAAATAAAACAAAACAGAAGAAAAAAATAAAAAGAACAGAAGCCTACCTGGGCCACTTACCTGTAGCCGGCCCAGCTGGCCAGCTCCTCCCGCTGGCCCAGCCCACCGCTACTCCCCCCCCCCTCTGTCGTCTTCCTCCCCGACAGGGGAACGGCGTGTGCCCGACGCTCGCCGGCACGCGCGCGCGCCACCTCCTCCCCTGCTGGCCACCTCCTGCTTCCCCGGACTCCCTCGATGCCCCGGACGAAGCCACGCAGCTGCCCCGCACCGCTCTCACTCTCCCTCGCCCTCCTCTTCTCCCCCTGCTCTCTCTCCCTCTCACCCGAGAACCACCGCCGCCGCCGACGGGCATCACCATAGCCACCGGCCTCCCCTCGCCTCCTCGACACACGCGGAAGCTCCGCTCCTCCGCCCTGAAGCTCCCCGTCAAGCCGTGCCCCTCCGGACACCCCGTGGAGCCGTCGCCGTCGCCAAATTCGACTCCGGCCGCCGTGGATCCTCGCCGGCGATTCGGGAGCTACCGGGCATCCCCGACCTCGCCCTCGCGCTCGCTGGTTCTGCGGTGAGCCCCCGCACCGAACCCCCTCCTCCCCGTGTCCGTTTGCGCCGTCTAGGCCTTAGCTCCGCCATGGCCGAAGCTCGCTTCCGCTCGAGCTTGTCGCCGGCGTTGCTCCGGCGACCTTTTGGCCACGCCAGTGCACCTAGCACTCTCGCCGCACCTCGTAGTGCCCCGCTAGTGCTTTAGTTCGCTCGTTTGCACGCTGCAGCCGCGTCCCCGA
>NC_057807.1:363874393-363875375 GCF_018294505.1 Triticum aestivum
CGCCGCCGCAAGCTTGCTCCGGCGAGCTCCGGCGCCCCCGCAGCCCCCCCATCAGCTCCCCTGGTTGCGGACGAAGACGGGCTACGCCCCGGTGGTCTTCGCGCGATCAAACGCTGTCTGAAACGCAAGTCCGGCGAGTCGCCGCCGCGCTAATGGTCGCCGCCGGCCAGAACTCCGGCGGGCTGACGTGGCTTAGTTAATTAGTCACTAACCCCCCACCTACTGACGCTGACAAGTGGGCCCCAGGGCTTAGTCAAAGCTAACCAGCCCAGGTTTGACTCGGGGTTAACCCCCTGTCACTGACGTGTGGGTCCCACACGTCAGGTTTGACACTGGACAGCCGCGTTGACCCGCTGACGTCGTGCTGACGTCATGCTGACGCAATAAGTATTTTCTGGATTTAATATTATTCAGGAAATTTCAGAAAATAGCTAAAACTTCAATAAATCATAGAAAATTAACCGTAACTCCAAATTAAATAATTTATATATGAACAATTATCAGAAAAATTCAAGGAATCCATCTGTACCATTTTCATGCATGTTAGAACAACTTATAGCTGCTGTTTAGCACAAATCAATTAAAGGGCATTTAAATAATCACATATGGAGTTTGAATTTGAATCTTGTATTCAAACCAACTTCATTTAACTTGTTGCTAGATGCATTAGCCCAAAACACATTCATTTTGCTATGTCATGATCATGCATCATATTGTGCATTGCATTGATTGTGTTTCCTTCTGTGTTGCCGGTATTTGTCCCCTCTCGATAGACGTGATACCGAGGATGTGATCGTTGACACTGATGAAGACTCAATGTTATCTTCAGAAGTGCCAGGCAAGCAAAACCCCCTTGTTCATTCCGATACAATCCTACCCTCTCGCTCCTGCTCTCTTTTACTGCATTAGGACAACACCGATTCAACTGTTACATGCTGCGGTAGTTGAACCCCTTTATCCTTTGCATGACCTGTCATTGCCA